>NW_027494171.1:0-48761 GCF_021521415.1 Bidens hawaiensis | reverse complement strand
ATAATAGATGAAATCCACAACTCGTATATGGAACAATAAATAATTGCAACAATTTAGATATGCAAATAGTAAATAGTTTGAGACACTTTTCTGTATGGTAACAACCAAATATACTCGGATAATAGTTGCCCTATGCTACTAGCAATTAAGCTAAAGTAGTTAGGGGTGCGTATGATCATACTTAATAGTTTCATAGAGGCCAACCCGCCTAAAGCAATAAACATATAGCATGTAATCATGTAAAGCATATAACACCAAATCGAGCATTTATTTAAGTAACATATACTAAAGAGTTTGTGGTTTGAGACACAAGTACAAATCATTTGAGTTTGAATAAGTATGCATTGTCACCACCAAAACGTAAGATGGAAAACGGGGTATGAAAAGGTACTCACTTGAAATAAATAACTTGAAGGGTTGTTTGTGATAAACCGGGATAGTAAGTTCAACGGGTGAGGTCTAGGTTAATAGAGTTTCGGTTTAGAAGATGTCTCGAAAGACTTTAAAGCAAAATAAAATGACAAGTTAAATAATTAATTAAAGTTTGAGGTTTAAAATGTAAATATTTAAGAACTTGAAATAACGGTTTTTGAAAAGTAAGTTTGCTCGAAATTGGGTCTCGGTATTCTACTCATTAGTTTTACTTAACCTTTGGTAAGAAAATATGTGGGGATTGGTTTAATGCAATGGTGCACGACCCCTTGTTAAATATACCAAAACGGGATTTTAACGAGTGTTCGATTAGTCGGTTCGGGTCTTGATAAATAGTCAAGTCCGAACCCGACATTCCAAAGTGATACATGTCGTGAGATAACTCAATAAAATTAAAAGAAACTTAACCAAGAGTGCAGTTCTATTAGGAAGAACCTTAACGTCCGTTAAGCGAGTGTTTGGCTTTGTTGGTCCAACCTTGTTATAAGATCAACTTGTATCCGACATACCAAGTATTTTAAGAAAACATTTAAAATTAGTTTATAAAATAGTTTTAGAGAAAATGTGAGATTCGGTGGCTCAAAACACACTAGTGTGTCTTAAGCGAGTGAACTCGGTTTAGTTCGGTCCTAGTTCGGTCCTTGACTTGGTATAAGACCGAGGATGGGTGCCACATACCCAATACCATAGAACTTATTAAAATGAACTTAGAAATTATAATACACAAATCTTGCTTGTAACATATTAATAAATCATTTTAAATATAAAGTATTTAAACAAGAGTTCGGTTTCGGTTCAGTCATTGACTTGGAATAAAACCGAGGATGGTTGCCACATATCCAATACCATAGAACTCAATATGATAAACTTAAAAATAATAATACTCAAATCTTTCATAAAATATGTTAACAATAAAGTATTAAGCAAAAAGTTCGGTTTTGGTTCGGCTCTTGACTCGGGATGAAATTGAAAATGGTGGCCAGATACCCAATACCAAGGAACTTACAAAAATGAGTTTGCAAACTAAAATAAACAGAAACTAAACAAGATTACTAAACATTAAACAAGTTAGGAAGTTATTCAAGGATTGCAATAATCCTCCATGGAGCCTTGCCTTATAAGCATTTCACCTCAACCGACCACGACCGGAGAAGTGAAAGCCGAAAGAAACAACGGGTAGATATTATATTTATATATGTTGTACAATAAGCTTCAATTACTAAGTAAGAAAACAAAATTTAAAGAATGGTTCTTGTTTGATTATTAAGAAACCTTGAAGAGATGGAGTTGTGTTTTTTGTTTGGGAGAGAAAAGAAGTGAATGAACAAGGTTAAAATGAAGAAGATAAGCTTGTTTATATAGAGTAATGGGGAAAGTTTATTTCCATGTTTTATCTCAAGACTTGCATGTGTTTTAATTGGTTAAACAAGTCAAATAATACAAACAAACAAACAACCAAAAAACGAATCTTCAGCTACCAAGAGGCGCCGCGCGACCAGCCTGACCTCCCTGGCCGCGCGACGTGGCTTGTTAAGGGGGTCAGGTTTGGTTTTTTGGGAAATTTGGTCCCTGTAGTTCGTTTCGAGGCGTTTAAAGCCTTTCAGAAGCGTTTTAAGAGCCGTAAAAGGTGTTTTCGCGATCCGACAAGCGTGAGATGATTATGAAATATAAAATCTATCATTTTAATTGATGTGTGTCTAACGATGCTCTCACAACTAAGCTTTAAATTTATTAAACGAAATTCCTAAAGAAGCCACACAAAACCGGCAAGTATACCGATCACTAATAGTATAGCACTAAGGAAGTCCGAGTGTCGAACACAAGGACACGTGAACACGTATCTAATACTTAACCCTAAATAAGACTCACCTAAGAATAATATATTTTAAATTGATTTTTATATTATTAAATACTTAACCTAACTTAATTTAATTAACTTAAAAGACTTAATTTGAGAAGACTAAACGAAACTTTGAAAATAAGATTTATCAATGGGAAAAACGTCTACCTAGATAAGAATCCTATTGAAGGTATAGTAAGCTACTGAATTATAGAATCTCACGACACCAACTCCTAAGGAATGACACAACTAAAGTTCACTCAGGAAGCTAGATTACCTCTCGGTCTCACTAACAAGCCCTAACCTACACTTAGTTGATTTTAAGAACAAACCGGGTGACGAATTGTTAACGTGCTCTAATGCCGACTCTCCTCTCGGTCTCACCGACACACTACCATAATGGAGACGAATACTACGCAACCAAGGATAGAGGAACAATTCAGTTTAACTTAAACCAGGTCAACTAATCGCTCACAAACCCAAACCTGACAAGAACCGAACCCGCTCTCGCGCGATCCTAATCCTAACAAGTAAAAGCTATGAGACGACCCTACTTCCTATCACCTCTCGGTCTCTAAGAAGGTGCCTACCCGCTGATTTTAACTAATTAATATACCCAAACTTTGGATAATACAATACATAACAAACTTTCAAAACATACTTCTCCTTTTCTTTTCTCTCTCTCTTTTTTTTCAATCTTTTATATCACCCTAAAATATATAACTATTTCTAAGCTCGTAAAAGATGGACATGTGGTGTGTGCTATTTTGAGTGCATTTAATTCTTACCATCTCAAAGTTTTTAGATTATGGTAATCCTCCCTAAGCATCGAAATTCGGTTTCACCGTTTTTAAATTATTATATATATGAAAACATGCTAAAGAGGACTATCAAAGCTAGTTGGGCCTACCGACACATCCCAAATCAGATATGCAAACCATCCCTTTTATTATTATATTATATTTATTTCAAAAGTATCCAAGAGTTCGTTAGCACATTGGTAATAATATCATTTCCTGCTTAACGTAGAATAAAAACAATTTTCAAGGGACATATTTTCTTTAAAACTTTTTATATAATTTTAATTTTTTTAAAATTTTTAAATTTTTCCTACAACTAAGTAAAATAAATTCCCATCCCCACACTTAGAACGAAATCGTCCTCGATGAGATCAAGGAAAAGAAATAAAATAAAATAAAAACTGAAAAATAAAATTAAAACTTAAAGCAAAAAGTAAAACTTAAAATAACAGAAAATAAAATAAAGAACGGGTTACTCCCCTGGTTTAGATGCAGCTTCTTCATCAGCTGTGTATGAATCGAACGACCGTATAGCATTTCATTCGCGGCCGCAACCTCGGGTGAACCAGTTCCAAAACGCCATCAGAGCTACCATGCGCATAATAATACTTGTAAAAACTCAAACTCGCTCGCATGTAGTGGCGTACAAAACAGAAAACAAAAACATAAGAAATAAACATATTTTTGTGTTTTTGAATTTTAATTTTTTTTTATTTTTATTAAATATTTAATTTTTTTTGTATTTTCTATTTTTAAATAACAAAACTCTAAATCTCGGGCTGCCTCCAGAGAGCGCTTAGTTTAACGGGTCCTCAGGCTGACCCCAAATCTCAATTTCAATCAGGTGGCTTCTCCTTTATCCGTTTCCCACTCGACCCGTTTCGTTTTATTTGTCTACTATTAGTCGGGAAAAACTTACCAGAAAAATTTAAAGAGATTTTGAAAATCTGAAACGGGTCGGACCACCAAAACTTATACTTACCCGGACCAAACTTTATACGAGTCGTGTAATGAAGGAGGATGTCATCTTTGCTGTGTGTCAATTTTTATTTTGTTTCGTATGTCGTATCCTCATTTTCAAGTTCGTTTGATCCAAGTATACATGTTCCCTCTTCTGTGATGCCTCCCTGAAAATTAATCTTCCTATTCCTTCAATGTCACCTCTCGGGTCAAATTGCGTATCATCTACTTCCATAGAGGTATCCTCCACAAGCTCTTATGACAACCCTCGATATCCAAGATAACCACATTCGCCTTCTTGAACTCCGTCAAAGTAGATGCAATGATAGCCGGCAGCTTCCTCTCTTCATCTAAAATGCATACTCAAGGTGGGCAGGCGAATCCTTAATCTCTAAGGAAGAAGGAGGAATCTTGACCGAAGGTCGGTTCATCGGATCGTCTCGTACGATCTTAGCAAACACGCCAGATTCAGGGGTATGCGACTCGGTGTCGTCATCTAAAGACTGATTAGTTACGGCAACCATCTCAATCTCTGGAATCTCCCTATCGAGAATCTGGGTGTCGGAGGCAGATCCTCCATAGATTTCGTTGAGAAACTCCCCGACATGCTCCATGATGGTATCAATGAAGTATAAGGAGTTATCAGCAGACTTAGGGTGTTTCATTGACTGTTGAACGTCAAAAGTAACGTTCTCATCCCCAACTCTTAAGATCAACTTACCCTCGCAGACGTCGATCAACGCCTGTGCAGTGGCAAGGAATGGTCGGCCCAAGATAAGTGAGACACTATCATCATCGTTCATGTCCAGGATGACAAAGTCCACCGGGAAGATGAACTTGTCGACACGAACAAGCATGTTCTCGACCACTCCTCGGGGGTATTTCACAGAACGATCAGCAAGTTGGATACTCATACGAGTAGGCCTCGGTTCGCCTAGACCCAACTTGCGATACACGGAATACGGCATGAGATTAACACTGGCACCAAGATCCGCCAGCGCATGAACAACCAAATTATCACTCAAGATGCAGGGAATCGTGAAACTCCCAGGATCGGACATCTTTTCTTGTAACTTTCTCTGCAATACTGCAGAGCAACCAGCACTCAGGGGAATGGAGGAGACTTCGGCTAGCTTCTCTTTGTTCGAAAGAATATCCTTAAGGAACTTTGCATATTTGGGCATTTGCATGAGTGCCTCAAGGAATGGGACATTAAGATGAAGTTGCTTCAGAAGATCAAGAAATTTGGAGTTCTGCTCCTCGTCTCTATCCCTACGGACACTCCCGGGATACAGGAGTCTAGGTTTGTAGACTCTCGGTGGTGTGCTGGGTAGTGGCTGGTTCTCGGCCTGTGCTGTACTTTCTGGGCTGTGCCTCTGATGCACCCTGGCCGGTGGAGACTCCAACTGAATCTCCTCATCTACCTGCTCCTCTACATCTACCGCAGGTTTGTTAACGACTCCTCTCGTCGCTTCCTGAATCACGGGCTCGTTACGTGCCCCTGCATCGCTCCTCGTCGTCACAGCCTTCGCGAACGCCTTCGGATTTTGTTCAGTGTTACTTGGAAGTGTACCTGGAGACCTCTCATTTAGACGACTTTCTATCTCTCCCATCTGACGCTCAAGATTTTGAATCGACGCTCCTTGATTTCTCATGAATGACTCGTGCTTTCGAAATTTCTCTTGAGTCTCTTTGTGACGGGAGTCCCCCCGAGTCATATACTGCGACAGCATCTGTGTCTGCTGTGCCATCATCTCCTCTAACGTGGGCTTCTTCTCCCCACTACTCGTTCCCTCACCGGAATCCTGGAATAGGCTTTGACGTTGCTGGAAGCCGGACTGATTTCCATTCCTCCAGTTGGAATTTTGGTTACCTCCCCACCCCGAATTATAAGAATTGAAAGAGTTTTAATTTTGGTTTGGATTATTAACGAAGTCGACTGCTTCCTCCTGGAAACCTACAGGGCACTGAACGGTATCATGCCCCCCTCTACAGATCTCGCATAACTTACTTTTCACCTGCAAGTCCTTCACGATCTTTGCTAACGCTTCAACCTGCGCCACAAGTGCGGTGCTCGTGTCGACCGAATGCATGCCGCGTGATAAGGAGTCGACGGTTTTGGTACTCTTAGCTGGTGGTCGCTGGTATCCACTCATGGCTAACCTGTTGAACAGATCAATGCACTCATCCGTATCCTTCGTTGTCAATAGGTTACCTCCCGCAGCTGTGTCGAGCATGGTTTGAGTCGCGTACGTCACTCCGTTGTAGAACTTCTCAACAACCGCCCAGTCTTGTAGGCCATGGTTCGGACATAAAACAAGTAGACTTTTAAATCTCTCCCACGCCTCGTTGAAGCTCTCGGTGTCCTCCATCTGGATATAATGGATTTGGTTACGCAAACGAGTGGCCTTAGCCGGAGGATCGTATTTTTCAAGAAATTTGGTCTTCATGGCAGCCCAAGTATCAATGGATCCCTGTGGGAGGGAGTCAAGCCACAGACTCGCATAATCAACGAGTGAGAACGGAAAGATTCGGAGTTTTATGGCGTCTTCGGATACGCCGGCAAGATGAAACGTGTCGCAAATTTGTGTAATGCGAGTGATATGAGCATGTGGGTTCTCATGGAGTAACCCGTGAAATTGAGCAGAATGAGCAATCGTGTTCAGAACATTAGATGGAATCTTCCAAGTCGTTTGAACTCCTATAGCTGGTGGAGCAATGCTGGATCTCGCACTAGCATAGACCGGACGGCCCCGGTCTGCAACTGTCCTCCTCGGTGCTGGATTCGCGTCGCCCATAATCCTATCCCTAATGACGGGTTCAGAAAAAGTAGGAGAAGAGAATGTATTACCGACGGACTTAGATGAACTGGAAGACGGGTTTATACGACGTCTCTCACAAAGCTCTCTCTCTGGTTCAGAAAATCCTTCGGTTTCTGGTGGTCCTAGAGATCGAGTACGTCGCATACAACTATTAAACTAAACAAAATAAACTAAAATTAGCTAAATTATTTTAAACTAACAAACAAAACTAATAAGAAAAACAAGTAGTCAACAAGGTAAGTCCTAACTCGAGTCGTTCTGAATACGCCTCTAACCGTGTCCCCGGCAACGGCGCCAAAAACTTGATGTGTGTCTAACGATGCTCTCACAACGAAGCTTTAAATTTATTAAACGAAATTCCTAAAGAAGCCACACAAAACCGGCAAGTGTACCGATCACTAATAGTATAGCACTAAGGAAGTCCGAGTGTCGAACACAAGGACACGTGAACACGTATCTAATACTTAACCCTAAATAAGACTCACCTAAGAATAATATATTTTAAATTGATTTTTATATTATTAAATACTTAACCTAACTTAATTTAATTAACTTAAAAAACTTAATTTGAGAAGACTACACGAAACTGTGAAAATAAGATTTATCAATGGGAAAAACGTCTACCTAGATAAGAATCCTATTGAAGGTATAGTAAGCTACTGGATTGTAGAATCTCATGACACCGGCTCCTAAGGAATGACACAACTAAGGTTCACTCGGGAAGCTAGATTACCTCTCGGTCTCATTAACAAGCCCTAACCTACACTTAGTTGATTTTAAGAACAAACCGGGTGACGAATTGTTAACGTGCTCTAATGCCGACTCTCCTCTCGGTCTCACCGACACACTACCATAATGGAGACGAATACTACGCAACCAAGGATAGAGGAACAATTCAGTTTAACTTAAACCAGGTCAACTAATCGCTCACAAACCCAAACCTGACAAGAACCGAACCCGCTCTCGCGCGATCCTAATCCTAACAAGTAAAAGCTATGAGACGACCCTACTTCCTATCACCTCTCGGTCTCTAAGAAGGTGCCTACCCGCTGATTTTAACTAATTAATATACCCAAACTTACCCTACGGTTGTACACCCCGCAAACAATCTCTAAACACAAAGTAAAGAGTTCAAACAAGCTAAAATCAACTAAAACCGATTCAATCAATCAAAGCAAGAGGTAATTGAGTATTATTAATCAAAACACAGCCACTAAACACAACCTAATTCAATGTTAAACCAAACTTTACATTAAAAAATCAAGTCATGATCATCAACAATCCAAACTACTTACTAAAACCTAACAATAATCATCTAACCTAGGTAGAACTAACAAGTTTAGCTACACATTAATTTTGGACAGCAGATAATATTCAAATTAAACATCATAAACATCAACATAAACATAAGTAAACTCATTCAATAATCAAGAACAATCAAACACAAGTCAAACTTCAAATTACTTGCATAACAATCCAACAAAAAGATCAAGTTTAACTAGTTAGGGTTCTTGAACAAAAACACAGTTTATGGATGAATACTTATGATTATATGGCTGAGATTATGATGATTATAGCCCTTAGCTGCTGTAGCAAGCCCTCCTTGGTGTTATTCTTCTTCTCCAGCAGTCACTATAGCCACCAACTCAGCCGCCACACTTTTTTTTCTTTCTTTCTTCCTTGCTGGCCGATCGTAAGTTTGGGCAGATTTTGGGGCTGCTGAATTCGGGATTTTTGGGCTGTTAGGGTTCTTTTTTCTTTTTTTTTAATTAATATATTATGCATGTAAGGCTTCTAACTTGTGGGCTTGGGTCGGGCCTTGAGTTGTAGTCTTCAAAGTTGCTCAAATAAGCCCCTAGAGTCTTCAAACTTGCCACTTTTATTCATTATAACTCATAACCTACAAGTAAACATCCATCTTTGTAAAATTTAGCAAAAACAAGCTAAACCTCTTAATAATTAAACTAAAAAGCAATTAAATCATGATAAAACGATAAGGAAAGTAAGTGTGTTTTAAAACACATCATTAATAATATCGAAAGGTTCAGGATATGAATCAGGTCGGTTTACAATACGAAGGCAAAAACGAATCGAATCGGAAAATGACGAATGTCACAAGCAGGTTGTGTAGAAGAGAGTGATTGTGTGGAAACAAACAAGGGTTGTGGAGATAAAATTTACATTTTGATTCATCTATTGTCAACCCATTCTGTAATAATAATTCTTATAAAAACATTTTGAACAATCTTGTAACTTGTGAGAGTGTTCATGTTGGCACTGCTCCTAATGTTGTGAATGAAAATGATGTTTCCACTTCTGATAGTGATTGAGAAATTGTTTTTGATGAGATTGTTTACAATAGAAATATGCAAGAAAAGGTTTCTGTGTATAAAAACATACCAAGCTGTTCGTCAAGTGATTGTAAGGTTGAAAAAATTAAAGTAAATAAAAATTGTTTTGAAAATGAAAACGCAAGTACATCAAGTAAATACGTTCCACCCCATGATAACAATTTTTATCAATCAACTAATCAATATTATCAATCTCAACTCTACAATTAGTTTGATAATAGTTATTATGGTTATTATCCACAAGATCATGTCAACTCTTTCTATTCAAATGTTTTTGATGATCGGGGTTATAGATTTGACAACTTGTTTGTTCCGTTCCAAGCATCACCTTATTCATCCCAGCCCATGCATTATAATTCCGATAGATTTTATAGTGATGGCAGGAAAAGACTCTGTTATATGTGTGGTAACCCGTCTCACCTTGCAAGACATTGCAAGAACTAGCGCAAAGGGAAATGAACAGTCAGTTTAATCAATTTCGTTCCAGAGCTAAACCAAGCTCAAGAACAAGAAATTATTGATCTGAGAGTTGTACCAGTGAAATGAATGTGAGATCTAGAAATAAAAAAAATAGTAAACCTCCTTTCTGTAAAACCAAAAAGGAGAGAGCAAAAAGGAATTCAAAGACTGAAAAGTCCAAGAATTCAACAAAAAGAAATCTGAAAAGGAATCCAAATATTGAAAAATCTGATGATTTTGTTTTAAAACCGAGGAGAAGACAGTCTAGAAAGTCTTTCAAAAATAGAAGACCTACACGTGCATGGACTCCTAGAGACTGCTCCTCTAACTCTGACACGTCCCAAAACTTCATAAATCAATATGTGAAAAGGAATTTGACAACCTTGTGGTTGACCCTCCCGAGACAACTTCATAAGTCAAAACTTCATAAGTCTCGGGAACCCGTATCTAATTAAGCTTTTAATGTGTGTAGGGTCAGTCAAGGCGACCTGTAAATAGTATTTGGTACTTGAATAGTGGTTGTACCTGACACATGACGGGAGACGAATCCTTACTGTTTGACGTTAAACCGTACGATGGAGGATACGTTTCTTTTGCTGGAGATATGGGAGGGAACATTACAAAACAGGGTAGAGTGTCAAATGGTATCCCGACGTTCGACGATGTCAATCTGGTGAAGCACCTGAATCACAACTTGCTTATCCTCTCACAAATCTGCGACCGACAGTACTCCACATTATTTACTGAGAATAAATGCTTGATTCTCAAACCAGGTTTCAAAGTCCCAGAAGAATGGACATTGATGCGTACTCCGAGGCATAATGATGCTTATATAATATACATGAATAGCTCTTATTCGTGTAAGACCGCCTCCTGCTTATTATCTAAGGCCTCGGAGAACGACTCATCTATATGGCATTGACGTCTCGTTCATGTAAATTTTAAAAATCTAAACAATTTGGTTAAAGGGGAACATGTGAGGGGATTGCCTGTTAAATCTTTCTCTTGCATTGAAAAATGTCTTTCATGCTCTAAGTGCAAGCAACACAAGCTCCCTCACAAACCGAAGACGATCAACTCCATAGATTCCTTTCTTCATCTGTTACATATGGATTTGTTTGGTCCTATCCATCCAATGGAAATCGGACGAAAAGCCCACTGTTTTGTGATTACTGATGATTTTTCCCGTTTCAGCTAGATATTCCTCTTAGGGCACATGGATGAAACCACACAATTTCTGATCAAGTTCATTACTTTAGTGGAGAGACAGACTGATAAGAAGGTCAAGTGCATAAGAAGCGACAATGGAACTGAATTCTGCAACAAAACAGTAGACGAATTTTGCAGTTCAAATGGAATATAACGTCATTTCAGTGCACCCTATACTCCACAACAAAATGGAGTTGCCGAACGTCGAAACAGTACACTGATTGAAGCTGCGAGAACATTGCCATCAGATTCTAAACTTCCACTGTTCTTTTGGGGTGAAGCCATTAACGTGGCTTGCTTCATTCAAAACCGTGTGCTCATTAACAAGCGTCTGAAGAAGACTCCGTATGAAGTCTACTACTACGCGAAGCCGCAAGTCAATTACTTCAAGACTTTTGTATGTCCTTGCACCTTACTCCATACCGGTGCTCAGCATGATCCCAAGTTCGCAGAGGGGCTGATGAGTGTTATTTTGTTGGGTACGCTTCTAACAAAACCGCTTACGAGTCTACAATAAGAAGACCAAACTGATTTTGGAATCCTTTAATGTTGACTGGCAAGAGTTGAATGTTACTAATGCTCGCGCGGCACCAGATTGGTTGTTTGACTATGAAAATCTGTTCAATCAGTTTCGCGGCATGTCTATTCCACAATCTGCAAGTACTCAAGTTCCATCTTCTTCACAAGCACCTTTGTTGATGCAAACGTTGATCAACAGTCTGTCTGAGGTGGATCTCTCTGTCATGCCTGCAATACCTGCACCGCCTCCACCTCCACCTCATGCAAATAATCAAGCTGTCAACAATCCCGCTCCTTAAGTTGCTCCTCAAGCTGGCGATTCAACTGAGTTGGTTGAAGTTGAAGATGTATCTGATACCGATTCAGATGACTCTTTCCAGTCTGCTGACAATGTGGAACAACATCAGACTGAACCCCTGGCTGATCTTCTAGTAGCTCCTAGCGTGGTAGAATCTGTTGCCACACCTCCCTTTACAGATGAAACTATTCAAGTTGCTGCTACCGTTGAAGAACATGCTGCTGGTGATTCTGATCACACTGCAACAACTCCAATAAATACCATTGTTGTTTCATATGGTGAAGATCTATGGGAATAGCAAATTACTCAAGATAATAGAGTTGATCAACCTGACACTTTTCTATCAACTGCTGATGTTCTTGAAGGTGCTCCTCGCATATTCCATCCCATTGAGAATTTCTCTGTCAATCTTCAAGCAGAGCTGATCACCATTGTCGAAGACTTTCCTCAGTTACCCATTCACCGACGTCATCATACAGAGAACATCATTGGCTCTCCATCTGCCGGCATCCAAACGAGAAGTAAATCTGGTACCATTAACAAATGTCTTTTTTTGCTTGTTTTATTTAACATGTTGAGCCGAAGGACTACAAGAGAGCCCTAAGAGAAAACTCGTGGGTTGAAGCTATGTAAGAAGAGTTTTTACAATTCAAGAAGCTTCAAGTTTGGAAACTGGTCAAGATGTCACCGAATAAGATACCTATTGGGACCAAATGGGTATTCAGAAACAACAAAAGATGACAAAGGGCTTATTACAAGAAATAAAGCAAGATTGGTTGTACAAGGTTTCTCTTAGCGTGAAGTTATTGATTACGATGAAACTTATGCACCGGTGGCTAGGCTGGAAGCAATTTGTCTTTTTCTAGCCTGTGCCTCGTACATGAATTTCAAAGTGTATCAAATAGACGTGAAGACCGCCTTTTTGTATGGAAAACAAAATGAGGAGATATACATGAAGCAACCACTAGGTTTTGAGGATTCTGATCATTCAAACCATGTTTACCAACTTGATAAAGCTCTTTATGGCCTGCACCAAGCACCTCGTTCATGGTATGCTACCCTAGCAGAACATTTGCTAAAGAACGGCAATAGAAGAGGAGTTATCGATCAAGCGCTATTTATCAAGAAAGTAAAGGGCAATCAAACGCTATTTATTAAGAAGGGCTATAGAAAAGGAGTTATCTTGGTCCAAGTGTATGTTGACGACATTATCTTTGGATCTACATATGATAAACTGGGTAGAGAGTTTGCCGAGGTCATGCAAAACCGGTTTGAGATGAGCTCGTTAGGAGAGATGACTTTCTTTCTGGGTTTTCAAGTTGAACAAAAGGAGGACGAAATTCTAATTCATCAAGAAAAATATGTTCGAGACATCGTCCAAATTTTGGCTTCAAATACACCTCTCCTTTTCTCACTCCGATAGCTACCAGACCTGTTCTTGCTCCGGATCCATCTGGGACTTCAGTTGATCTACATCTCTACAGATGAATGATCGGCTCTCAAATGTATCTCACTGCCAGCAGTTTTGTACATCATGTTCCCTGTCTGTTAGTGTGCCAGATATCAATGTAATCCTAAAGAATCCCACCTAATCGCAGTAAAGCGCATCTTTTGGTACCTTAAGGGAAAGCCTTTCTTAGGTCTTTGGTATCCCAAAGAATCCCCTATGGTACTGCATGCTTACACCGATAACAATTATGGGGGAGGTAATCTTGATAGAAAGTCAACATCAGGTGGATGCCAGTTCCTGGGTGATAGGTTGATCTCCTGGAAATGCAAAAAGCAAGTCATAGTGTCTACCTCCACTGCTGAAGCAGAATACATTGCTGCCCTCCGCTTGCTGTTTTCAAGTCATATGGATCCAGCATCAGCTGCTGGATTACGGTTTGAATTTCTTTAACACCCTCATTAAGTGTGACAATGAAACAACGATGTGTATTGTTAAAAACCCTATTCAGCACTCCAAGACAAAACACATTGACATCCGAATGCATTTTATTCGTGATTGTTATGACCAGAAACTTGTCACAATTGAATGAGTCAAAACTGATTACAACTTTGCAGACCTGTTTACAAAAGCCTTTGATCGTGCTAGATTTTTGTTTCTTGTTGAGTCACTTGGCATGATCTCTTTTGTTCAAAATTCAATTTTTGTTTATTTTATTTTATTTTAATTTTTACCTTATTAAAAAAAACCTTCTTATTTTAAATTTTTTAAAATCTTTATTTTATTTTTTAGATCTTATTCTATTTTTTTACTCTTAGATATTTACTTTAATTTTTTCTTTTATTCTAATTTAAGGTTCATTTCGAAGTTAATTTTTATTTTATTTTATTTTTCTATCTTTTTGTATATAAAAGTGTAAATATTTTTTTCAAATATGTCACAATTTTAGAGAGAAAAAATGAGTTAATTTTAACTCACCAAAAAGATTTTACTTTCTTTAAGAAAAACAAAATTAAGTCACTTGGCTTTCATAAATATTTTATAATCTCCTGTTTAGAGGGAGTCGGATAATATAAAATTATAAAAAAATTGAGAAATCGATCCGTCCTTTGAAAAATGATAAGAAATTGTTCTTATTGTTCCTAGTACATGAAAAGAGTAGAGCAAAAGCCAACAAGATCATTGCTTGATGTGTAGATATGCTTGACAAATGAGTAAGTATCGTAGTGATATAAACTTAAATACTCGTCTATGCTAGTGGTTACACTATTATGAAGCGGTTGCCGACTCCAAAATAAGTCATGTTGATGAAGGCAAAAATGTTAATAGTCAGTCATACACGAACCCGTTAATGATTGGTCACAATAAAAATTATTCTTGCTTTACATTTAAATATTGAAATATCAAAAATTATTACAGCAGGATAAAACTGCAAAGTGCTTAAAAAATATTCAAAATCAACAACAAATATGTTGATAATTTATTAAACAAAAAGGGTATATTAGAACTACGTGACGTGGGGCAAACAAGTAAGACCTAAATACTTTATATGAAGGCTTGTAAAATCCAGATAACATGTAAGTCCATGGTTCAACCTTTAAAATGTTTGAAAGAAATTTTGCAAAAATTCTACATAAGCTCAAAATGTTTTGATCAATCATTAGGGGGTCGGAGTCAATTTGGGGTGATACTGATAAACACATACTATGTCTAAGGTATGATGGAGTTTGTAACATGTTGGATTAACCGGGGACCACACAAGTATTGTGCCTGATTCATACCTTAACGTATCACAGTGAAGTTAAAATACTTGTTAAGTTTAAAGTGGACCAACATATCTACAATCAACTTTGGGTTCTTAGTATAATAATATTCAAATGGAAGTGTGATCTAGGACGTTATAGACAATGTGATTCCATGTCGAGATCTTTCTCATCAAAAATATGTATCACTCATTTTGTGTAAATTAATTAATTAACTTAATTAATATAATATTATTTTCATCTTTACTTCAAATTTTAATTTCTAAGGTTTTTTTTTCATTTACATATTAAAACTAATTTAACTTGTACTATTTTTGTTTTTATTTTTATTTTTATTTTTAATTTCTAATTTTATTTTATTTATATTTCTACTTTTGTTTAAACATTATTTTATCTTTAACTTTACTTTTATATATTAACTTTATGTTTAAATTTTATCTTTATTATAGTTTCTTTTAATTTTTATTATTTTTTTCTTAAAATTTTTGTAACTTTATTTTATTTTATTTTAACTTTGTGTCTTTTCAAATGGGTTAATGTTTTACAACAAGTTTCTCTATGCAATGTTTGTTAAGTGTTGACCCGACAGAATTATATCTTGTATATATTTAAAGTGCTTGAATTCGGTGGATAAATATTTTGCGGATATAAAATCTATAAATATTTTCAAAGTTCGGGGATTGAGAGTGTAAGATCGTTTATAATTCAAGATGCTTTGACTCTATCGCGAGATATGTTGACCCTATAAATAGGTCACTCAAAATATCTTTCACTTTATTATTTCAATCTTATCCACCCACTCGCTCTCTACCTTTTTCTCTCTATCACCACCGCCACAAAACTCATTGGATCTTCAAGAGATATTCAAAACAAACACGAATATGCTCATAATCACACTTTATATCATCATATAACATGGACAAATTCCCAGTGGTAAAGATTTTAAGCTTTGTTTCATGTTATTACGTTTTTGGGTGATGAACAGTTCCCGACGAAACTGTTCAAGCCCAATTGGTCAATTTGTTGTTGTTCTTTGCTTGATTTGATGTCATATAATCCTTGTCGATGTCATTAGGACCATGTGTGTTGATTTAATTGAGTTTTTATAGTCATTTGTATAGTTTTGTAATTTTTAGGGTTTTTCGGTCAGTTTTTGGGTTAATGTGTTTGAATATGCTTATAAGTTACCCAGATTTTCAAGTCACATCGGGATAAACCCAGAAATATGTTTAAGGGTGAGATGTTGATGATTTTGAGTTTGAAGGATTTTATTCGAATAAGGCTGTATTTGAACAAAATTGTATTCGAATGGATTAGTTGGATTAGAATATGGTTAAGTCTGGGATTCGAGTATATGGAACTTGGTTGAGATTTGATATTGTGAAAATCTGCTAAGGTCAAGGTATTCGAATGACCATTCGAATCGAATGGGCATTCGATTTGAATGATCATTCGATTCGAATTGCTAGTTGTTATCTGACTTTGAAATTTTGAACAAGTATAGTGTATTCGAATGATGTTATGTTCGAATTTAACATCCCGAAATTTCTAAGGATGATATAAATTATATTAACTAATGTTAGTGGGAAAGTTTACTCGGGTTAGTGAGAAGATAATAAAATAAAGTAGGAGTTAATACGAGTCGGGCTTGTGTTGAGTTAAGTAATATGGGTAATGGACTTGGGGTAAAAATGGAAGGAAGATAGACCATGGGCTCAAGCCTATGACCCATCATATAAATACCTTCATGATGCCTAACCATTCATTTACACATATTCCATACACCACCCAAAACACACACTTAGCTCTCTCCCATCCTACTCTCTCTCTCTAGCCGAAACTAAGAAGAAGAAGGAGAATCGGTTTCCGACCCGAGGTAATGATAGCATGATGTTGTATGAACTCAAACCCGTTAGATTTAGTTGCGAAACGACGAGCCAACATCGTTAAACCATTGAAGTCATGAGATCCGGGTGGAGTCGGGTATAAACCGAACCTAAGATGAGCTTAGGGATCACCATAGCTCAGATCTGGATCGAACGGGACGGAAAACGGTGAAAACGGTGGTGAAAGAAGCGAGATCTCACTTTTCCGGCGAAATCCCGCTATTCCGGCAACGGCGGCGCCGGAGAATGTGTGTACGAGGATGTCAGAATATTCTGACATTCTGACCTAACCCTAGTTCTTTAGCGGTGACTTAACGAACTAGAAGGCAATTCGCTACTCCATGTTGTTAAGAGGAAATAACGAACCAAAGGCAGTTTGCGTGTCAATTCGTTAAGGGATGAATAACGAACTAACCCAGTTCTCTATGTCAATTCGTTAACAGAGAATAACGAACTAGCTCCAGTTCGTTAAACAACTCGTTACGACAATTCGCTAAGGAAAAGTAACGAAGAAGCCTTAATTCGTTAAGGCCATTCGTTAAGTGAGGGACAGATAAACCCCCATTCGTTATAGGGTTCATTAGTTAGCCAGACCAAACGAAAGGGACCAATACGTTATGATGACCAGTTCGTTATAAGGTTCATTTCTTTATGAGGACTGGTTCGTTATGGGGTCCAATTCGTTAAGGACATGGTAACGAACTAGAAGTTTGGCAGAATTACAGAATGGTCCCTGGACTTAGAGAAGAATGATATAATTGCATAGTAGTCCTTGGACTTTGATAATTTATCAAAGATACCTTTAAAGGTTAATGCGTAACGATTAACTAACCGGGTAATGACTCAATGAAGTAAAACCGGCTTAAACGCGTAAGGCTAATTAAGTAGCAATGAGGAGGACTAGAGCGGTACTTAATATTGTATTCATTAAACAGTTAGTCGCACACAGCTAAAGAGGAAGTAATTAACGGAAGACGTAACCGCATTCAGGTGAGTTTCTAGCCCCACTTCCTTGTTATGTTTTCGGGGCTGTGTGCATACTCGATGTGATAGTTAATACACTTACCTTATGTGGTAAGTGTATGCCTTGTACGATTTATTTATGATGATTGTTTGACGATGCATACCGTCGAGTGATAGTTAAAGGTATGAGTGATGTGTATATATGATATGTGAATGATGTATGTATGTATGTATGATATTAGTACATGAACGATCTTAGGATATTGCATGTACTGCCAGGTGATAGTCAAAGATATGACTATATAAATAAATTTTATATATGAATGATTGATTGTCGTACGTGAACGATCATCAGATATTGCGCGTGCTGTCAGCTTATAAATAAACACATAAAGGTCATATGTAATGTACAGATGATGTATGAATGTTATAAATGAACACTTGTCGGGGCGTGAACGATCTTCGGATATTGCACGTACCGACAAGGGGTATGACTTTTAAACTAAGAATGTGAAGAACGCCTAGCGTGTTCTTATGCAACAGTGTACTTACGATACATGTATACAGGTACGTGAATGGTATGTAAGTTCTACGTCCGTGATGATAGATGTGAACGAAGGACGGTGGGACTTATACGTATTATAGATAATGGACGTCAATGTAGATAAGGACTGTGGACCTTATACGTATTGTAGATAGGCCTCAGCATAGGAAAGGACTGTGGATCTTATACGTGCTGTATTTGTGTTGTGGTAGCATAGGGGAGGACTACGGACTTCGTACGTGCTATGGTTTAGGTTGCAACATAGGGAAGGGCTGAGGAACTTGTACGTGTTGTTAATATAGGATGGTATAGGGAAGGACTGCGGACCTTGCACGTACCAAATTTGGTGAACATAGGTAAGGACTGCGGGCCTTTTACGTGTTCACGACCTTGAGTATAGGTATAGACGACGGACTATGAACGTACTGTTGTTAGACTGAGGTTGGTGCCTGTAGGTATGTATGTATATATGTATGGTAGTAGGGTAACTGGTTAAGTATGGATATGTATCTTGGAGATGTATGTACGTATTATGTGTGTATGTATTGTATGTCGCCTAATTAACTAGAACTCACTCATCGTAGCTAACTTTTAGTATGCACGCAGGTGGATATGTTTAATGAGCTAGCTTGAGGAGGGCACTTGGCACGGGTTGGACGGCAGGCATCTGGAGACGGAAGAAACGATGTTTTAAACATAACGTTTTATGTTATGATTTTAATGAAAAAATTAATGTTTTGTATTGAATGATTCAAGTTAACGTTTCCGCGAAAGTTTTTAATTAACTCTAATATTTAGAACTGTGTTTATGAGTAAATCCAACGTTAAAGTGAGGCACCGGGAACGGGGCCTTACATCGAATGAACTATGTATTTGAATAGACTAAGCCTTGCATTCGGATGGACATGTTGTAGAATGAAAATGTGTTAAGGACAATGCATTCGAATCATCCTGCCTAAAAAGTTTTCAAGTATAGTGTATTTGTATGCATGTATATTCGAATGAAAAGATTTGAGTTGTTGAGAATATGTTAAGGATCATGTATTCGAATGGGCATCCCATTCGAATGGATATTTTTCAAAATTTCTCAAGGATGGTACATTCGAATAGACGGATGTATCCTCCTGAAAACCAAGTCTTAAGTGTTCGAATCACATAAAAGGACATTTCTAATCAGAAAAGATTTCTATTCGAATAGAATTATCATTCGATTCGAATGACTTTCACTTAGAACTTTTTTAACTGGTCAAACTTGTTTAAACTTAATCATTTAAAGTTTCTTATACTGATTCGATTCGAATTCACAAGACTTAGTGATTTATGTTATTCCTTTATATCCCATTCGAATACTTGATACTTAGACAGATTCTATTTTTAAGTTCAATGTTTGTATATAACTTTTGTAAAGTTTTCGTTTAAGTTTTTTTTGTATATAATTGTTATCTTTCAACTCAATTATCAACACTAATGTTTCTTTTGTGTCCTAAAGGGTCATAACAGTTCTTGTTCCTTGGAGATCTCTAAAAAGAGGAAGTTTAAAGTATTCATCTCTATGATTAAGGGATTACAAAAATGTCCTCTATCCTATGCAATTATTGCTGATCCTGAAGTTCACTATTCATGGATAGAGCGGTTCTGGATAAAGGCAAGAACAAAGCAAGGCAGTTCTCGAATCACCTTAGAAATTGATGGGCTAAAGGTGACTATGAATGTGGATATTTTTAGAAAGGCAATAAAGGTAGAAGATAATGCAAATGACCCATGCACCTCTTTCACTAAGGAACAAATTGCCGACTACTTGGAGGAAATTGGATATGATGTCAAGTGGTCAACGTGTGAAAAGAGGCAT
Organism: Bidens hawaiensis; assembly: GCF_021521415.1. Classification (NCBI taxonomy): domain Eukaryota; kingdom Viridiplantae; phylum Streptophyta; class Magnoliopsida; order Asterales; family Asteraceae; genus Bidens; species Bidens hawaiensis. Next base: position 28,619 of record NW_027494171.1, on the reverse strand, counting down.
TTGCCTGTCTATTGGAAGCTATTGTTTCACATAGTAGCCCAACTGTCTATCTTCTCAGAAGGGTGGTTTTGATAAGTTAAATGCCGATTGGGTGGGTGTGATGTTAAGTCTGACCAGGAAGAGAAAGTACAACTACTCTCAGTTGGTCTTCAAGTACATTCAACAAAACGTACTTGCCAAGAATCGAAGAATGATGTACCCCAGATTTATTCAGCTGATATCGGACTTCCTGCTTCCCGACACACCCAAACCTATGCATACAGATGAAGTTGATGAAGAAGGACATGCAGTGGAATTCATTCAGCCTTTTCATGTGAAAGTTATCAAGCAATCTGTTGTTATGAAGGCTATCCTTAAACCTACTAGTAGAAGTTCATACAAATACAAAGGTGAAGAGCCTGGTGAGAAGTTCGGTCAGTTTGAGGAGACTGAGATTGACAGTGAAGAAACTGAGATTAAGGAGGATGAAGGTGATGATGATGATGATCCTGATGATGATGAAGGTCAGGATGATGGTGATGAAGAAGAGGAAGTACAGGACAAGCCTGTTGATGAGTCAGAGGCTGGGATTGAAACTGAGCCGGAGATTGTTGTGGAAGGAAGGTCCAAAAAGAAGCATGACAAGAAAAAGAGGAAATCTGGTGAATCCACTAAAAGATCAGTTGCTGAAGAAGAGGAGGAAGAAGAAGAGGAGCCGGGGCGTCCTCTCAAATGGTTGAAGAAGGTCAAGGACTCCAAGAAGTCTTATCCTTCAAAAGTGCCTCATCTTAAGGTACTTTTCCTTTGATTTATGAAATGATGAGTGATCAAGAAGCTCAAACCACCACCATTCCCGACCCATACGTAGGATCACCAACCACCCTTGCCAAGACCATAGAAGCCCTTAAAGCCAAAAACATCAAATTTACCAAAACTCAAACCCCAATCTCACCCAAAGCCAAGTCCAAAACCAAACTCAAGTCGCCTCCCAAACCTCAATCCAAACCCAAACCTAGGATTATCCTTAGGAAAAAGCCAAACCCAAGAAACCATCACTTGTAGATGACCCGTTACATCTCCCGAAACCTCACCAGCCCGCTTAGATGAACCAATGCCCTCAATGTTTGAGGACATACCAATAACCACCCAAACCGAAACCTTTACCTCACCTAGGACCACCGCACCCGTTACCTCACCAACTTACCTTTTCACCTCACCAATTAGAGACACATCATTATGGTATGCTACTTTCACTACATCCAGCCAAACCCAAACCACCACATCCACCATAGAAACCATAACCACACCAATTAGCCTGCCCTTAACCACAACCACCCCAACCAGCCAACCCTTAACCATAACCACATCATTCTCTACCTTAACCTTAACCCTGCCTATACCTACCACACCACACTCAACCATATCAACCACACCTCCCTCAACCCTTAGAATCCCAGTCATTGCCACCACTCACATTGATCACCAGTGTTCCCAGATCTTGTCCTTGATAGGATTAAGGCATTGGAAGAGGCGAGTGAGAACCGTGCAAAGTGGGAGATCATGTTGATCAAATTTCTCAAGGATCAACAAGCCATCAACCAAGAAGTCACTTGTCAACGTGACGCTCTGGCCGATCAATTGGCCATTCTTCAAGAAAGACGGGACTTGGATCAAGCAAAAATTGCAAGTCAAAGGGATTGGATTGACTTGTTGCAAAAAAGAATCAGCAACCAACAAGAGTTAATCAACAAAAACTCGTTGCAAAACGCTGATCAACATGTTTGGTTAGAAAAGCTTGAATCAAGAGTGACAAAGCTTGAAACTGATCTTCCCTCTTCCTCCACCTTTGCAAGCAATTTTAGATGGGAACAAGAGTCTACACTTGATAAGGTGTGGATCGAATTTGAGCGTTTAGGCTCAAGAGTCAGTGGGTTGGAAGGTGGTGAGAGTCGAGATGTGAGTAGATTGATGGGTGAGAGTGTTCGGCTGCGTGATTTGGTTGAGCAGCTTGAAGAAGAGTTGGAGGTAGAATGCGCCGAACAGGGGCGTGTAAATGAGTCGTTGGTCAACCTATACCTTGCTGTCATGGAGTTTATGCGGTTGACAAATGAGGATGTTGAGAACCTAAGGTTTCATATCATGGAGACCTTTTGAGGGTTTCTTCGTGTAGCTGAGCCAAGGTTCGAGCAAAGAAATCGGTGACAAACTATTCTTGCTTGTTTGGACACTGATGCGGAAAGGGTCAAAGCTTTAGGAAATATTCATGGTTTCCTATACACTAGAGAACTTGGAAAGGATGGTGGTGAAGGAGTATTTGGATCGAAGGCTGCTGATGATGAGCCTGTCGTTGTGGGAACCGTTGTCGGCACTGAACCTGTAGCTACTACTGCTGCTACACCTGAGCAGGTCAGTTCTACAAGTTCACCATTTGTTGCACCCATCACCACCACCTTTTACGTTCCACAACAACAAGAAGTACAAGGTGGTGGTGGTGGTGGTGACGGTGATGATGACGATTCTGATGGTGGAGACGACGAAGATGATGATGATGATGATGATGATGGTGGTGATGAGAAGAAGGATGATGGGGACGATGACCACGAGTATGATAGTTTTGATGAGCCTCATGGTGGAAATGGTGATGGTAGTGGTAGTGGTAGTGGAAATGGTAGTGGATATGCTACCGGTAATAAGGCGGTTGATGATGAACTGCCACAAGAGGCCGAGAAAACTCGGAAGACGTATGCTGCAGGAACCGAATCTCCAGTTAAGAAAGCCGTGGAGGAAATTAAAAGTGATAGTAATGATGGCATCAACTATTAACCTAACCCTGACACTCCGATTAGAGAAAACATTTAGCCTGCTGCTATTGATACGCCGGGTTTTGCTCCCGCCACCAAGCCTGCTCGAAGGAAGTCACGTAAAGGAATCAAGTACTACATCATGACTTGGATGGCAAGCATGCAGTGGAGATCGAAGCCATACCATGACTCAGATCCAATTCTGTTTGCGAGATGGCACCCAGACAGCAAAAGCTGGGCCATTCGTCGCACAAACGGTGATCTAACATATCTCACTTACAAGGATATGCATACTTTGTCAGTTCTCGACGTGAATTATTTTAGAAAAACCATAGCTTGAGACGATGACAAAGAATCGATACATTCATTGTTCAAGGTCTTTCTGCGACGCGAATACAAGAAGGACGACCCAAAGTTCGCCGTCAATCCTGGTAGGTCCTACAAGTCAAAAGAGGTGGATCCCTTCCCAATAAGTCGTCCAAAGTAAGAAGATACAAGATGTCGAAAGATCATGGTGAGCCAATCTTTCATGGCATGCCATTTGAAGAAGACTTTCTCTTTTAATTCATCGCGTGGGAGTTCGACAACAAGCATGGTGAAGTCATCGTTCACTGCACGCGCACTCACAACCTGCGTTTCTTTAAAGAACACGAACTCACAGGATTTGGACTGAGCGACCTCAAGAAGCTTGTGGAGTCGCCCCTGTGTACTGTAGAAGATGTCTGTACTGACAACACGGACGCCATCGTTGGAAAGTTCAACAAGTTCGTCAAACTTCTTGTTGAAAAGCAACCATTTCAAGAACCAGGCTATATTTTCGAGTACGAGTCCGAGTGTGAGTGGTGATGGAAGTAAAAAAAGCAAATACTAAAGACTAGAGGGAGATTGTAAGGCCCTTTTAGTTGTTAGTCTTTCGTATTTGTTTCTTATGTTTAGTTTGTAGTTCGTTCGGTTGTTTATGTTTGTTAAAACATTTATCTTTGTATGTTTGGGCTTTAAGCCATTGTATTTTGGAACCCATTGGGCCGTATATCAATAAATAGAGGCATGAAATCACACACACTATATATTGTGTGTGTGTCTCATACACAAGTAACTTTTGGCAAATATCTTAACTTAACACAAACAAACTCTCTATTTCTTTCTTCTTGCTCTCAGCCGTAATAACATCACAACAAGATCCTAGATCTCGGTCCTAACTAGTTGTTTCCGCCAACTAGTGTAGAGGTTGATCCAAGATAACTAGTAATAGTTAGTGTATTATTAGATCCGGTCAAGGGACCTACAATTTTCATAAAACTACATGAATAATCTGAAAAAAATGGAAGGCCGAGGCGTCATCGTTTTAGTCCACGAGACAGATTGATTAACTCAACATGTACGTGGTTGGAGAGTTCCGAAGACTGGAAGAAGGGCCGTTTATCAGGGATCGGGACCATTGCGATCCCTATTATACCTCATGGGTGAGCCTAGCGCTTTCAACGCCGCGAGATCATAAGCCCTCCTTATAATCCATTTGAGCATTGGGTTTCCTAACTCAAGGACCTCACACGTCCTTTTTACGCCCAATAAGAACAAGTCAACAAGAAGAGCTAACAAAGGTTAGCGAGTACTAATTCTTCCACCGACCCTCCTGGTGGCGACTCGGTCGTTTAAATCATTTTGATATTTTATATATACTTTTAATGTAAGAATAAAAATATTTTATATATTTATTTATATGGCCATCATTATCATTTATATAATAATAGATCAAAATAATTAATTATACCTTATTATATATTAGCTTGGTAATTGTTGATGGGCCATATTATTCTTAATAGCTAATAAAGGGTTTCCCCTTGTGTGTATATATAGAGAGAATAAATTAACATTATAACCTAATCTCACACACATAAGTAAATCATGTGTCTCCTCTCTCTTCTAAACCGGGTTCCTCTCAAGAACCCTAACCATCCTTAACTATACATCCTAAAGGAGAACTCGACCAAGCTGACAATCATGTCGTCTACATCCTTCTCTGTTGCGGTTGCTACTCTCCATGCTGTAACAGGTTCGGTTTAATATTTATCATGGTTTATATTACTTACATGATGAACTGATCAACATGTGGCATCAGAGAATGATGTTGATTAATCAGTTCTTCATGTTTTCCGTAAATATGGAATTGAATCAGAAGACATGGCCTAAAATTTGATAAACCCTAATTTTTTAGGTTTCTTTTTTTTCATGTTCTATTACGAAAACAATACATGAAACTGTTTAAAATCGCTAAAATTCATATTTAGTAAACTCTAATATTTTCGAAATCTGTTAATTTTATGTTTAAAGATTTCGATTCCAAGTTTTTTTTATGTTTAATTGTTAAAATTTTCGATGATGTTCTTCGTGTTCATCATTATTATCGAAAATTATACATATGTTGGTTCAAAATTTAGATTAAATTTGTTAATGATTATTTAGGGGAATATTTTTTCAAATCTTGGATAACTTGAAGTTTTAATATTTTCTTAAAAGATTTGAATCTCCGTAAAATAGGAAACAAATATAATGTTAATCATTAAAAAGTTTTGAACCAGATCTTATCATTATTAATTTAGTTAATAAAGATCATGGGTTAAGGGCTTAAACCAGTTTACGGGTTCACGGGCTATTTAAAAATCATGTATTAAGGGCTTAAAATAGCTTATGTGTTCTAAGAGTTTATGAGTTTCTAAAATGGTTTGGGGTCATAACCCATAAACCCGAAAACTCACTAAATACCGGAATCAACATTTTCCATAAAACTCCATAAAATCATGTAAACACCCAAATACTGAAAAACCCACTAAAATCCGGAAACTGGAAATTCTCAGGAACCCAAAATTTCCGAGAACTAATTCCGCAAAATAAGGTTCTACCGGAAACTTAAAAATCCTTACTCTAAACATTTTCTGCTATTAACTAATTAAATGTTTTGTAAACCTTAAATATTATAAAATTTTACAAAACATAAAGGCTTAACTTGAATGAACTTTTGATGTAACACTTCTGCCAAAGGTGATGAGTTACATTTACCCTATCATTCAAGTATAACTGAAAAGCTTTTGTTAGTTTTGCCTAACATGATACAAATGTCTCAATTCTGCCCAAAGATGATTTGTTACATTTTTATTTAGCAAAACTAGCCCGTGCATAATTAAAATAATCGTCTCACTTCTGCCCAAAGGTGATGTGTTACAATTGTTTTGCACATATACTTAAATAATTTTAATTCTGCCCAAAGGTGATTTATTTTTTTGTTTAAGTAGAACTATTAGTTATAGTTTATTAGTTTGATGTTAATAATAGACAAATCACGTCTTCAATAAAATATAGTGATCCTCATATTAATGATCCTTCATTAATCTAATGATCATAAACTTTAATCTATATTATTTTAATATCCCATAATACTACTCACTATATTTTCTTCCATAAATAACGATCTCATCCAAATCATCCACTCTAATCTTAATATACAATTGAATTTTGTCTCATAAAGAGTTTTAATAACATTTAGCTCTTCTCAAGTTTAATTATTCATTAAGACATGATATGAATCCTACTGCTCTTTCTAATAATAATTATTCCATTGAAAACTAGAGCCTAACAAATGGAATGAGTCAATCATAATGTCTATTACGATAATGATAATCAAGAACTTATATAAATAAATGCTACAACTAGAGTTATTATAGATTTAGTTTTTCCTAAGACTAATCAAAATAACTCCCAAGATTCATACACTCCTTAAAAATTCTAACTATAAGGTTAGATGGTATTATTGAATATATCATAATGTACAATCATGACCTATAAAATTAAGGGCGCACACATGATATTAAGTACAATATTCTAGTACATTGCATACTCGGATTTTCAATAGTACAATTTGGTGCCTTAAAAATCAACTATAATACTCAGAAGTACCAAAGGAAAATGAGTGTGTTAATCAGCAACATATGTACACGAAAACAAATGTCTGGTGCTAGAAATAAGATGTTATTCAACTCAATACCACTAAAACCTAAAAGAGGATAATTCTAAGGTTCATAGACAAAATACAAGTATTACTTCCAGCTTTAGGTTTCATAAGGAGAAGTCCCATTGCAAAAATATGCCATTAGATTAGGCATAGACATTACAAGACTATCCATAATTCAAAAGAACAACTGGCTAAAACTGATAGTTGTATAATAATGATATATAAGTCTGCTAATCCTAATATTCCCATTAACACATGATTTGTTGAGTCTAGTTCTATATGTTTACCCGAAATCAACAAATAACTAACATGAGTGTTAGTGACAAATTTAAATGTTAAGGTTATTAGAACCATGATAAACTGTCTTTTAATTACACTTTATGATACCTTAAATATTCTGAAGATTAATCAGAATTTAGTATCAATACTTAAGTTACATTATGACAGTTATAAGGTTTACATAGCCAACATAAAGTCACTATTACCTAAAACTCTTATATTAGTTGTTATCAATATCTGTATTGAAACATTTATTAAATAGAACTAGATGATAATGTATACTTTCACAACTTTTGTTATAATGCAAATAAAAATTTAACGAAAGACAAATGACACCTATAATATTCATCTATTAAAACCAAATTTCATGAGAAATCATGACATGGTTGATGAGGGTGATTTTTCATAGGATCTCATTCTTAGTGATTTTAAATCATGTGTTAAATGCCCTAAACATTACTTGGCTTAAGGAATATGTATGGGTCCACCATAAGTTATATTTCACTGACATTCATGAAACTTATTCAAACGGAATATTCAGACATAATTCTTTTGTCATATAAAATGCTATTTACTTGTATCTAATCAGTATTCTATGGTCCGCGGTCTTAAAGAGATCCGTTCATATATACTTAATACGATTTCTTCTAAATATGTCCTTTAAGTTTATTATGACATCTGGACGTTAATGGAATCAAATCAAGTCTAACATATATATGACAGATTCCCATATCATGTACATCATTGAAACTTCTCTTGTATTTTTCCTAGAGATATTAAAGATCAGTGGGAGCCTTAAGTGTCTCAATCATAATTTACAAGATTTTCAAGAGGTGGAGGAGTGAAAACTTGATATTATCTCAAATACACCTCTTGTACAAGAAACTGCTCCATCATAACACTATTCCATCAAAACTTATCTCTTTAGAATTTACTACCACTCTTACAAAAGTTTCATTGTTGCTTAAACATGGACAAATTCAGATTTCTTACTAAATTAATCCTCACCAAGAGAAACTGCAACAACTTATATTATTAACTTGTTTATCTGTTAGAATCTACTGGTCTTTAAATACTGACCCTAAGTATGCTAATTTCCTAAATGTTTCTATGGTCAGTGGGAGCAGTAAAAGTCTTTATAATGACTTGTTAGAAGTACAAGAGGCGGGGGGAGAGAGATATTAAATTTTACTCCAATTAAACCTCTTGTACACCATACTGCGCCAAATCTTACACACTTAGAATCCTGAAAATGATAGCAACCTAACTAAGAGCTAATCCATAAAACTAAGACTTTTAAAATTACCCAATAATCAACTTAGGAGGCTATCTAGGTTTTAAAACCTACTAAATTTGATTCTTATGTAACCCCCCTAACTAAAGTTGAACTGGACGTTGGAAATTTAATGATCATACCCCTTATAATTAAACCATTATCATCAATCATAATTGACTCCATAAGTCGCTAACGTTTTGAGATTTGGTTGAATCACCTAAAGGTGTTCATAACTAAACTAAATCCTAACACAAACGTTAAGACACTAAGAAGCATAATTGATTATTAAAGGTTAGATTCAAAAGGGAATAAATCATCAAAGAATCTTATAACCTATATAAGAAAACATTTCTTTGAGGATCATCACTGTTCAAGTAGCTTATAATAGTTAAAGAGCTACGTTAAAAGAACATTAAAACAACTTTCCCTAATAACTGACTTACATATCTACATGCTCAAAAAGCAACCTAAATGTTATAAACTGAAGTTTAATGAACATTTAGTCTATAAGTCAATAAAATCCATATATAGGTTAATGCAAACATCAAAATTTGATGAAATATTTATACAATTATTTTCATCAAAAACCAAGTGGATTAATGTACCTACCTCAAGATGAGTGGGAGCAACTAAAAACAAACTTGTCCTTGTATAGATGACATTCTTCTGACAAGTATATGTTACATAAGTCAAAGCATTGTTCACACACTTTGATGTGAAATATCTCAAAGATATCCCTTACATAATAGATATCATAACATTCTGAGATAGACCCAAAGGGACATTAGTTTTGTACTATAAGTTTTATCTTAAATGGGTCCTTACACATGTAACAAACAATATTGCTCTATTTAGAGGATAATAGGATCATTGAGATTATTACCTTATACTTCATTAAGTAGAAGTTTTATATAGGTTCAAGTCTATACTCGTTCAGATATTACTCAAAATTGTAATACACTAGATATGCCTAGATTAATGTGAAACATCTAAAATAGTATTAAAGTATCTTTAAAATAAACGAAAGACTATAATTTAAAAGAAGAAGTGAGAATTCAAACCGGTATATTACTCTAAACTTTGTCATATTCAGAGATAAGAAAATGTAATTTTCAGGATATATTCTTATGTCAGTAGATAAATCTATCTCATGGAGGAGTCATAATGAACTGATAACAACTACCTAAGTCATAATAACATAATATGTTGATTAATTACAACGTTGTTGTCAATAAATGTTGTTGAATATTTATTAGTGGACTCATAAGTTTTATTAAACTCCAAATAACTTATTTATTGAAGACTAATTGTGATAACGTCAGCTACCATATTTTCTCAAACAGTAACAGTTTGATAGGTGCTGCATTAAATTTTGATATGAAATTAATTATTCGTTTATGAACGAATTGAGGAATCTAAATTTTCATATCGAATACATTCATGATATGCTTAAGGATCCTATAACTAAAGGTCTATTACCCATAAGTATTATGAAAGCGCTTATAATCATGAGGGGTTTATTAATGACCACGTACAACTGCATATGGTACTATGAATGATTAACTATTAAATTTCCTCATCAGTTTTGATTTTGTACGTCTCTTAATATGTTCTGCATGCATAATGACATATAGGCGAATTAAATATACAAATCAAACGTTCTGAATGGCTTACTTGAAAAGTTTGATCATAACTACTTAGGTTTTAAATAAGGACTGTAGTATGATTAATGGGGGTCTTGAGCTGATGTTCAATTCAATGACTGTATTTCTCTATTCCAGTTTAAGTTTAAAGCTAAAATGAGTGTTAACTCCTGATCAGGCTTATCTAATACTCATAATAAATGATTACTCGGCCAAGTGGGAGAATGTAAGAATAAATATATTTTATATATTTATTTATATGGCCATCATTATCATTTATATAATAATAGATCAAAATAATTAATTATTCCTTATTATATATTAGCTTGGTAATTGTTGATGGGCCATATTACTCTTAATAGCTAATAAAGGGTTCCCCTTGGGTGTATATATAGAGAGAATAAATTAACATCATAACCTAATCTCACATACATAAGTAAATCATGTGTCTCCTCTTTCTTCTAAACCAGGTTCCTCTCAAGAACCCTAACCATCCTTAACTATACATCATAAAGGGGAACTCGACCAAGCTGACAACCATGTCGTCTACATCCTTCTCTGTTGCGGTTGCTACTCTCAATGCTGTAACAGGTTCGGTTTAATATTTATCATGTTTTATATTACTTACATGAAGAACTGAATATCATTTAAAATACAAACATTGTGGTTAATAATATTATAAATATTTTTTTATTACAGTTTGTTTATTTACATTGTACACGAAAGAATAATAGTTTGGTTGCAACCTATAAACTTTTTCATATGATATTTTTTAAAATAAAATTCAAATAATAACAAGCGTTTTTTTATCTTTAATATGAGTATGATTTTGTTATATAAAAATAAAAACAAATTACGCCATTGTGTCTTTTTGCTTACCATTGTGTCTTTTTGTTTGTCAATGTGTTCTTTTCGCCATTGTGTCTTTCAAATGATCATTATGTTTTTTTTTAAATACTAATAACACCGTTGTGTAATAAAATGTAACTATAATGAAAAATACCAACAAATTATCTAATAAATAAAAATCAATGATGAATACATATTACACAATAACCTGAAACGTAAAACACAATAACGGATACATATAACACAATGGCCTTAAATGAAAGACACAATGGTAAATACATATAACACAATGACCTAAAACGTAAAACATAATGGAATCTACATATTACAAAATGACTTGAACGTAATACACAATGAACTTAATATTATTTTTCTCAACTTAAAAAATGAGCACAAAGACTAAAACACAGTGGTAAGTATAAAGACAAATTTTGAGCATAAAGACATGTTGGTGCATGATGTCAGTAGTTCAGTATCATGTGTTTTGTATGTGTCTGTAATCATTTTAGATTGTTTGTTTGGTTTTGAATATTGTTTTGTATAAGTTCGCCTGGGATGTAAGCGAACTTGTGAAGCGAAGTTATCACAACTTCGCCTAGTATGTTAGGCGAAGTTGTCGATGTCTATTTAAACCTCCACTTCGGCTTGTTTGTAATTAGTTTTTGGGAAGAACGTGTTTTAGTGATCTTGTGCATCACGTGTTGGCAATTGAAATACATCAAGTTCTCAAGTATTATCTCGTGTGTTTACCTACTTATTTAACGTATTGCTTATCTTACACTCGTATCGTATTACGTGGGGATTCCACACCCTCGTGTTACGAGATACTCCTGTGTAGATCCGGCTGGGAACCTACAATTGGTATCAGAGCATTTGCTCGTGATTGTATGGTTCGGGATTATCACACGGGTGTTAAGATCGTTCCGTTTGACTATTCGCGGAACGAGTTTACGTTGAAATACTTTGTTTTTGTCGTTTGTCCATCTTCCCTCATCGAATATACCTCCAAATCACCCTCACGACCCTCGCAATAAACCTAACTAAAACCTGCAAAACTCAGTTGTTCATCAAGCGATAGTGATGTTTTTTTTTAAATGAGGCAATCGTCTTTATCCTAGTTTCAAGATACCAGAGGCCTGGGTTGTGATGAAAGCTCCAAGAGAAAAGAACACGTATGTAATGGATATGAGGTCAACTGAGATGATAACAAAAGAGTCATGTCTTCTGTCAAAGGCAACCGAGTCTGAGTCAGAGTTGTGGCATCGAAGAATGGGGCATATACATCTTCGCAAAATGAACTACATTGTCAAGAGTGGGCTGGTACTTGGGGTTCCCTTGAAGAATTTTAACTTTGAAGATCAATGCTTGTCGTCCAAGAAAGGAAAGCAACACAAAAAGCCTCATCACTCCAAGAAGGTTAACTCAATTGTCAGCACCCTAGACCTACTTCACATGGATCTCTTTGGTCCTGTGAATGTAAAGAGTCTAGGTGGAACGTCATACTGCTTGGTTGTAACCGATGATTACTCTCGATACTCTTGGGTATATTTTCTGAAGACAAAGGATGAGACAGTTCAGTTGGTAATTAACTTGATTACCAATGTGGAAAATATTATTGGGAGGAAAGTTAAGTACATCAGGAGTGACAATGGGACAGAATTTAAGAACTATCAGATGGAGATGTTTTGTCTACAGAAAGGGATAGAGCATCAGTACAGTGCCCCATATACTCCACAACAAAATGGAGTAGCTGAAAGGAAGAATATAACTCTAATCGAAGGCGCCAGGACCATGCTGGCAGATGCTAAACTTCCCGTGGTGTTCTGGGCTGAGGCTGTGGCTACAGCTTGTTACATCCTTAATCGTGTTTTAACTGTTAAAAGAATAAATAAAACCTGTTATGAACTTATGCATGGTAAAAAGCCAAACTTGAAAGGTCTTGAAGCTTTTGGGACCCCATGTTCGATATTAAAGACTAACTCTAAATTTGGTGAGAAAGCTAACGAAGATATTTTAGTTGGCTATGTTATTGGGACACCCAACAGAAGAGTCTTTAATCTATCGAACTGCAAGGTTGAGGTGATATGTAACACTGACATTACTAGTTACAAATCACCAAGGCCTATCATGTGACCGGCAGAGGCTTTCGACTATGATAAACTATTCAAATCTTTTAATGTGCCTTACTTGGATTTTGCAGACACCGATGAGAAAATGGCCTCACAAATACTGTATGACGAGGAGGAGACCATTATGCAACGTCCACAATATGATGAAAATCAACCAACTTTGTCAAATGCAGTCGAAACTCCTGTTGTCTCGAAGGAAGATGAATTCTATAATCCATTTCACACTCAACCTCAGTCTCACACTGATGAACTTGCCACAAATCTTGAGAATAATCAGGAAGTCAGTCCGGTCCAGTCCACCAAAATTCACAAGAATCATCCTTTGGAAAATGTGATCGGTAATCCCTCTGATGGTGTACGTACTAGAAGAAGTTTGGATGAACACACATGTGTTTATGCAAGCTTTAAAGATACGGGTATTATAAATGAATGCTTGCACACCTGCTTCATCAGCCAGATTGAACCAAAGAATTATCAAATGGCACTGAAGGATAGCTCGTGGGTTGAAGCCATGCAGGAAGAACTAGCACAGTTTGAGAAGATGGAAGTATGGCAGTTAGTTAAAAAACCGCAAGAAGTGAACGCTATCGGTACAAAATGGGTATTTAAATGTAAGAGAGATGAGAAGGGGATAATCATACGGAACAAGGCAAGATTGGTAGTAAAAGGGTTTAATCAGCAAGAAGGAATCGATTACAACGAAGTGTTTGCTCCTGTGGCAAGATTGGAGGCAATTCGATTATTTCTGGCAATTGCTGCACACAAAGAGATGAAAGTGTTCCAGTTAGATGTGAAAAGTGCCTTTCTTAATGGTAAAGTCGATGAGGTGGTGTATGTTGAACAGCCTCCGGGTTTCCCTGATCCAGATTTTCCTGATCATGTGTACAAACTGAGTAAAGCATTCTATGGGTTACATCAGGCTCCTCATGCCTGGTACGCAACATTGTCAGACTACTTGCTAGAAAATGGGTTTGAAAGAGGAAAGATTGATAGTACACTGTTTGTCAGGAGAAAAGGGGGAGAGTTTCTTCTCGTTCAGGTTTATGTGGACGACATCATTTTTGCTGCATCAAAAGTCACTATGTGTCAGGAATTTGCAGCGGTCATGAAGAAGAGGTTTGAGATGAGTGCCATGGGTGAATTAACTTTCTTTTTGGGATAGCAGGTAGATCAGAAGAAAGATGGCATGTTTATTCATCAAACGAAATATGTCCATGATGTGCTCAAACGCTTCAAGATGGATGATAGTACCCCATTTGACACTCCAATCTGCGTCAACCACAAACTGGGTGCTGATTCCGACAATGATGAAGAGTTTGTCTTTGTGCTCGTTTTCAGGCAAGCCCGAAGGAATCTAACATGAAGGGAGTGAAGAGAATATTGCGGTATCTCAAAGGCAAGCCTAAGTTGGGATTGTGGTACACGAAAGGGGGAGAACTGGATTTGGTAGCTTACACGGATTCTGACTATGGAGGTTGCAATCAGAACAGGAAGTCAACAACCGGTGGATGTCAATTTCTCGGAGGAAGATTGGTGTCGTGGCAGTGCAAGAAGCAGACCTCAGTAGCCATTTCCACCTGCAAAGCAGAGTACATGGCAGAATCAAACTGCTGCTCCCAGGTTTTATGGATACAACAGCAATTGCGCGATTATGGTCTGAATTTCACTCAAACTCCTATTTGCATTGATAACACTGCTACAATCTCAGTAACTTACAATCCCGTTAAACACAGCAAAACTAAACATATTGACATTCGTCATCAATTTATACGGGATTGTGCTGAGAAGAAATTAATTGTGCTTGAAAAGGTTGATTCTTAGGATAATTTTGCCAATCTTTTTACTAAAGCGTTTGACCGATCCCGTTTTCAAAATCTTGTTGAGCTTAATGGGATGATCAATCCCGAGTAACCTTGTTTTCTATATAAAAAAAAAACATCACTATCGCTTAAAATTATGTCGGTTGCTTAAGTTTGAAGGACACATCTTCGGATATGTTTAGTCCTTACTTCTACTAGTAGATTATGAGGATAGCCATTAACCAGATGACTGAAAGTGACCGGGGCGGTTTATGATGGGTTTTTATTCTTTCGCTGAAAAATAGTCGTTCATACTTAGTTAGAATGACACATACTTGTATGTGGTCGGTCCAGCTGATCCATTGGATCTTCAGGATAGCCGTTTACCTGAAGACTTTGACTTGATCGGGGCGATAGAATTTAAAATTTTTTTAGGGAGATGATATAATTTTTCAAGTCTATAACTTCGTAAGAAGTTTCAATACGATGTTTAAAAGAAAATTGATCCAACCTTGGAAAGTGATAGAAAAACTGATTCTGTGTGCTTAACTGGTGAAGTTATTAGGCCTAAAAGACTTTAGAACAGTCAGTGTATATTATGGTAGCTTTCTATGGTGCGTAAAAGTAGAAGTGATACAAACTAAATATCCTCGATTTAATGTGGAGAATCATTCTGAGTTATGCATGTCTCCATATACATCTTTCCGAATGATAGGCAGAAAAGTGATTACCCAGTCATACACGAGCCGTGAGTGTTCTGATTCCCGCGAAGATAGTGTCAAGTACCTGAAGTGATCCAGATTCGGGACTTGCAGTTGTCTACAATTTGAAGTTGTATTAATGTCTTTATTTGTAAAAAAAAACGTGTATATTGTTAAGCCTTCTAAAGCTTATGTTGTTTCAAATATCAAGAAAGAGGCAAGAAAGAATATTTCAAGCATAAGAAAGAACGGGAAGAAGACTCTAAAGATAGATGTGTGCACATTGTTTAATCAGACACTACGGGTCGAAGTCAACTCGGGGTAACTTGGGGAAAGCCAAATACGCTTTGAGAATAGATAGGAGGCATCACAATCTCTCATGTGATGTCCATCTAAATTTTGAGCTTAATTGAACCTAATCCGTATCACCGAAGCGATGAAAACCATACTAAGTTTTATACCTGCCTACAACCTGTTTCTTTATGTCATAATACCGCTGAACACGGATCTGAGTGACAGCCGCTTAATCAGTATGATTCCTGTTCGGATCTTTTCTAAAACAAGCAGGCTCGTCAAGACTGAAATTTGATCCCGTCTATTCTATTTTATTCAAATTTTCGTTTTGTATTTCGCTTTATGGTTTACATTTAAATAACTTGGTTACTTGGTTCCTTGATCGTCAAGTATAAATTTTTACCGGAAATTTTAAACAGCAAAGTGCTCCTTGTGTAAAGGTTCGGTCTTAAATTGGGCGACGTTTTGTTTGTAATTCTCATTTTTTTATAAACCAGCGATGTTAACTAAATGGCGAAGTTCACTTATAAGCAACACAGGCGAAGTTGACTAGCCTTTGACTTGGCGAAGTTATCACAACTTCGCCTCTTGGGTTTTCTTCCACCTATATAAAGGGTTGTTGGTCAAACAAGTCAAATTATTTTCAAACCCTCTAACCCTCGGCGAACTTATACCCCGAATCGAACCTCCTATTGTTTGATCTCTGTCAGTGATAAAGGTTTGTAGGATCATTGTGACCCGTAATTCGCAACATTCGATGATAATCAGTGTCTTGATGATCCAATTTGTGGCTTCGGTTGAACGGCTCTTTAAACCCTCGTTCAACCATTCGTGTTAACAGTGTTTTTGTCAAGATATGGTCATCTGAATCTCTATCGTACAACCTTTATCGTGTTTTCATCCTCAAATTGGCCAAAACTAGCTACAATTGGATCATCATGATGCGCCGATTAAGAGGCGATGTTAAGGTTTAGGCGAAGTTGTTCATAACTTCGCCATTTGACTAACTTCGCCTGCACAGAAACTTAATACCTAAGTTTTCTGGTTTATTGATATATAATCTCTAGCGAAGTTGGTTATGTATACTGATCTGTTTACTCAGGCGAAGTTGGGCTTCTGCGAAGTTAAACATAAAAGATATCATAACTTCGCTCATGGTAATAGGTGAAGTTATGATCTGCTACGTCAATGTTCTAACTTAGACTGTTTGTTGTGCAGATATGGCTGCTGTGGCAGATGCTGGTGGTGCTGGTGATGACGAAGGTGGTGACAACAACCGACAGTTCTTTCCGGGTCACAACATGTATATCACTTTGGATCCGGATGCTAGTGGTATAGACGACTATCGTGAGATCATTTCATTCCTCGTTCGCTCACGTATTTTTCATGCCATCACGACTACTCTCCCCATTTCGCTACCAAATATCGAAGACTTTTGGCGAACGGTTGAATATGACTGTAGAGTTGATCCTCCGGTTATGCGCGCTACAATGAACAATCAGGTGGTACAGTACTCGGCAGATCAAATAAGGGTTGCTTTACAATTCAGGGTTGAAACTACAAATGATCCAACAGACTTTCCAGCTACATTCAGAGATGGTGCGTTTCTGCGTATGGGTTATTCGGGTCCGTTAGGTGACACTCAACGGAGAAAGGGATTTTTATTAGATCAGTGGCGGTTTCTAATGCACGTGATGATAGTGTGCATGTCTGGTCGTAAAGCTGGTACAGACGGTATGGGGGAAACGATGCAATCTGCAATGACTGCCCTGACTTACAACAAGCCCTACAGCTTTAGTCAGATGGTGTTTTATGAGATTGATCGTCAGAGACGCGCGATCGCTAGGGAAAGATTTTTGATGTATCCGAGATTCCTACAGATGATTCTGAATCACGTAGCTCCTATTCTGCCTCAACGACGTCCTATTCGTTATGTTGAAATTGTGAGTAAGAGAATTTTTGCACAATGTAGGTCATCAAGTGCTCGTAGCAAACCAGAACTTCGTCCGCGGCACACTGCATTGTTTGGTTATTTGGTGAATCCTGCTTATGTTGCTCCTCCAGGAGATGAATTTCTTGATCCGGCATAGCAACAGGCTGAAGTTCCTCAACCACCACCTGTGGTACAGCAAGCACCGCCTGCTGATCCTGTTGTCGATCCGGAGCAACAGGTTGATCTTGAAGTTGCCTTTGGAGGGCAAGGTTTCTTTGACATGGACCGGGTTGATCCAACTGCTGAAATTCAAGCCTCTGTAGCTGAGGTGTCTGGGGTAAATGTGTCCATGGTCGCTACATCGGTGGCGGATTCTGAGAGAACCGATTCTGACTCCTCCACTGACGATATCGTTGAAGCACAACAGATTCTTGCCAGACAAGAAAGAATACATGGCAAGAGAAAGAAAGATTCGGATGACAGCGAATCTGATTATGAGGAGGATTTGTATCGTTTGGTATGAAGGTCAAAGAAGGCACGGGCTGGTGAAAGTTCAAGAGTTGGTGAAAGTTCGAGGGTTGTTCGTTTTTCTCCACCCTCGTTATCCGGTATGACAATGGTTCATGCTTCTATGACTGTTACAGTACCGATTACCTCAAGTGTTCCCGTGGTGACCACATCGTCATCCTTTGGTGTTCCTCCGACCACGTTTCAGTTTACCGCTCCAGATATTGTCTCATTACCGCCTCCATCTCTTACTCCATCGGAGGTTGTTGCACGGTTTGTTGAGTCAACGCTTGTTGCTACTGTGGGGCTGTCTGTTTCAATACCACCGACGGTCACTATTTAGTCTACATCGGATATACCAGCTAGTTTGGGAATTCCTCCACCGTATGCACAGGATATTTCTCACATGCGTTTTGATTTTGATGCTACCTTGTCTGATTCTGAGAGGATAGCGGCTCTTGAACGGGTAGTTGCTGAACAGTCAAGAATCAATCTCATCCAAACTCAAGCTATCCAGAGACTTGTGGCAGAGAATCAGTTACAATCGTCCCTCCTTGTTGAACACGGTAAACTATTTGATGCTCTACGACAGTTCTTAGCATCTCAGGGGAAGACGAGGTGCAAGGGTGATGAGTTGAGAACTAAGAAGAGGCAAGACAGAGACGATGATCCCAATGCATCGGAAGGTGCAGGTGGTGAGTTGACAAGAACTGAACAAACTCTTGAGACTTCCACATCTCAGGAAGAGTCTACTGGTCAGTCAGGCGGTACGGGTGGTGAGAATGTGGTAGTTGTAGATGATGAGGAAGTGTTGGGAAATGATGATGATGAGTCAGCTGATGATGTGTTAACAGCTGATGAGATTGGAAAGATTGGGGAACAGATAGAGATTGATAGTGAGTTAGAAGAAGGGGAGATCGTTGATGATGGTGTTGAACATGATATTCCAGATGTTGACAAGGTAAACGTGAGCCAAGATGCAAATGTGTCAGATGAGTCTGAGTGAGAAGAACAGTCGAGATGGAAAGAAGGCTGTGCTCAGTGGTTCTTCAAGAAAAAGAAGCCTGTAGTTCCAACAATGTTTAAGAAGAGTTACAACATCAAGGGGTACGCTGAGTCCAAGAAAGGTATCATCTGCTGGTTGTATGACGAATAGTTGAAGTTGTTTGTGATTAAGCGTTATGATGGAATTCAGTATTTTAAGAAGGCTTTGAGATCGCTCAACACCTTGCCTGAGTTTGAGGTGAAAGATTTGGCTCGTTTGAGATTGATTAATAGGAGTGATGATGATATTGCAAGAATAATTGGAAAGATAGTTTGGAAGGAAGCTATTAAGGAGAAAAAGTTTGAACTTCTAAAGCCTCAGAAAGGAAGGTTGGTCGAAGATAAGGAACGGGGAATGAGGGCTAATGGTAAGCCTTGGTTGGTGATGAAGATAAGCCGATTCGGTGTTTAAAAGAGGTGCCGATGAAGATGATGCTCAAAGACGTGTTAAAGAATCTCAAGTGGTGGTACGTTGATTGTCAGACAGCTGAAGCTGTTATAGAAGATGAGGACGAACAGGAGATTCTTAGAGTGTATGATCCCATGCACTTGGTTAATTTTTCTCAAGCTGATTTGCAGGTACTGAACGATAAGAAGATATTCTACAATCCTGCGTGGAAGGATGAAGCCAAGAAGTACCAGAGGGTGGTCTCTGTCTGTGTAAGGCAGGGCGTCCATGCTTGAAGACGAGTGGTATGAAAGTTTTGGGATTACATGACACGAGAATGAAGATAGAGATATGAAGCTACTGCCAAGGGGGAGTCTGTTGGTGCATGATGTCAGTAGTTCAGTGTCATGTGTTTTGTATGTGTCTGTAATCGTTTTAGATTGTTTGTTTGGTTTTGAATATTGTTTTGTATAAGTTCGCCAGGGATGTAAGCGAACTTGTGAAGCGAAGTTATCACAACTTCGCCTAGTATGTTAGGCGAAGTTGTCGAGGTCTATTTAAACCTCCACTTCAGCTTGTTTGCAATGAGTTTTTGGGAAGAACGTGTTTTAGTGATCTTGTGCATCACGTGTTGGCAATTGAAATACATCAAGTTCTCAAGTATTATCTCGTGTGTTTACCTACTTATTTAACGTATTGCTTATCTTACGCTCGTATCGTATTACGTGGGGATTCCGCACCCTCGTGTTACGAGATACTCCTGTGTAGATCCGGCTGGGAACCTACAAGACACAATGAGGAACAGAAATACACAATGATGTAATCTCTGTTTTAATTTTTATCTTTAATATGAATACCAATTGAAAACACAATAACCAAAATCTATAACACAATGCATAGAAAAACTCAATTAAAAAACACAAAGGACAACCAAATAACACAATATAAAAAACCCATTAACTTTTTTTTTATGTTGATATAATAATATGATATTCATATTAAAGATAAAAAAACGTTTGTTATTATGGTAAAAAAAATTTTAAAAAAATATGTCAGTATGAAAAAATTATACGTTTTAAAATAACGGATGATGTGACATGTGCCTTGTATGTGGAAAGAGAAAGTCATCATAAGTGTGTTATTACTTTCATGCCCTTCTCATCAATTTTTATCTTAAATTAATCTTCACCACCCAAATTTAAGATCACTGAATTAAATTACTTCTTACATTCTCATTCTTGTTGTACTTTGTATTTTAACTTTAACCTATTAATATATTCATGTTCCCTTAATTGGTTGTAAATAGTTTTTAATACTATTTTTTTAAAGGGTCAAGTTATTCTACAAATGGGAACAAAAATGATAAGGATTAGAAAGATTTATAGGCACACAAAAAAACCCCTCAAAAAAATAAAAATAAATAAATAAATAAATCATAACTCAAAATATAATTAAAAAATGAAAAAAATAAAAACACAAAAATATTTCCACCGTATTTCTCGTTCTCATAAAAAACACAATGGTAAGTGAAAAAAGTCGTTGTGTCTTTTTGTTTATCATTGTGTTTTGTGTTGATTTTCGTCATTGATTATGTCTTTTTTCCTTGACATTGTGTCTTTTTTCTTTATTTGTGTTATTTTAATCAATATTATGTTATATTTTGTTCGGCATTGTGTTATATTTTGCGATATATTGTGTCTTTTTTTAGTTATAATTGTGTATTTTGTTTTTCATCATTGTGTCTTTAATTACACCATTGGTTCTTTTCGTCAATTTTTTTTTGAACGAGAATGATGGCGGAAAAATTTTAGTTTTTTTTTTCGCTTTTTATTTATATTTTGAGTTATGATTTTGTTTTGAATTTATTTTTAAAAGGTTTTTTATATTATCAAAAATCTTTCTCACACTTCTTATTTTTATCTCCCTTTGTATTTTAACTTTACCCTTTCTTTGTAAGACATCACCAACCAAAAGTTCTTTCTTCATCTAATAGAACACAAATTTAAAATTTGAAAAATATTGCTAGTGGCATTTTTAAATTCTTATAAATTAAAATATAAATAAATAAATAAATAAATAAAAGCGGGACTGTTTGATTTGTAGAATTACATGTAATCCGGTTGTCCTAATTTTCTTTTTATATTTATGAAAAACCCTTTTGAGCAAGAGGCGGTCAGCAGCAGACCATTGAAAGTGGGCTACAAATTAAAGAAGGATTTCAAATCATGACGAACTCACTCCATGAATTTGTAACGTCCATCGTTCATTCCCAATTTGGAAAGTTCATGTGTTCAAGTTTAAGATTATACTATTTTAGACGGCACTCCCATGTTGAGGGTACTGTGTGGCCAAAAACCGTCCCACAATTAAAATACTGTAAAATAATCTATACTATATATAATACACCAAACAAGGGTAAATTAAGACACCCATTTTTAAGTAATTTACAACACTTAAAGCATGATGTACATGTGTTAATAAGGGTAAAGTTGTCTATTAAACACAATCCATTCAACTTATAAGTTTAGTCTCTCATCTTTAACCATATTATGTTTTTAATTTAAGTTGTAAACTAACTTCTCACCCATGATTTTTAAATGACTATAACCTTTTAAAACGTTAATATTTTTATAAAAAAATTACACCATAAAAACAAGCATTTTATTCTCTTTAATTTGGATATGATATTGTTATAATTTTTTTCATTTTAAATAAATTAATATGTTACGTAGCGGTGTTCAGTGTCGGTTTTAATGGTTTTTAAGTTAAACTTGTGAGTCCAAACTTTAATACTGATTTTTTTGTCGTCAAAACCCAAACTCAACCATTGAAAGTTGAAATCAAAACGTTACTAACGGCCTGGTTCCAGTTTGGTTTTACAGTTTAAACTTTAATAATAAATTTAGTTTAAAATAATTATTAATTTAAATGTACCATCAATTTAAACTAACACCAAAATAATATGATACTTGAGAGGATCATAAATTAAAAATGATAATTTTAGCCACATAAATGGTAAATATTAATGAAAGATCTAGAATGTGAAATAATAACAACAAAGATCACAAAATGAATCATATTGTAATTAGGTTAATTTGAAGTTGTATAGCCAAGTTAATTGTAATGAAAAGATTATGTTCGGTTAAATTTTAAATATATCTAATATATATTACAAAACATATATAATAATTAATAATAAAAAACATTAAAATGCATTCAACATTTACAGTCTGGTCTGGTTTCTTATGGTCGGTTGCCGGTATAAACCACGAACCAACCGTTCACTACGTTTTGAAAGTTTTGAAACTGACCAACAAACCGAAAGTAAAAAAAGAAAGATAAAAGAAGTCGAACCAATGACCGGTTTAAACGATTTCAAGGTTTTAACCGAACCATAAACACTTATATTTGTTACGTGATTAACAGGTTCAAACATCCGCTGCATCGCGCGGGCACCCGTCTAGTAAATATTAATGTGTGATAATGTTATTTGTTTACTTTCATATCAAATGTGTATGTGCCTACATGCGTCACTACGTACGTGCGTGTATAGACTAATTAAGTTTTATTCGTATGCATGTTAGAATTAAGTAGTGTTCGTCACCAGCGTTACAACCCAACCCGGTTGCAAAAATGGTGTTAATTAAGCATTCAGATCAAGTACTGATCTGATCAAGTACTGATCTGATCATACGGTTTCGTGGATCCATTATAAAATGATTGCATCAACCTCCTTCTGTTATTCATCATTTTTCTCCTTGTCATCGATGAGTTGTAGTACTTTGTATCCTTTTGTGTGAAGTTTCAATTTTAAACAATTTAACTCACGGTGAATAGGTTTATATAGAATCTTGTTCCATCCAGAATATGTATTTTATTATGGATGTCGGTGACAGATTAAACGGGGTGTAAAGGTTTCTGTCTCGGTCGTAACCTAGCTTTCAGGTTACTGTGAGCCTTAGGTTACGATCGGCGCCAAGGTATTCGATCAAGGTTGTTGAGGCTTTGATACCATAAAAATGTTTATGATATTAATTATTGAAATTTATTAATTAATAAACCCCTTATATGGTGGAGAAGCATAACCCTACACAAATATTAAAAGGTTAAAAGAGATTAAGATTAACCTACTTCAAGTTTAAATCAATATATATATTTTTAATAATATCTCTTAATAATAGTTTTCTTTTAATTCAAGATACCTTATTGTCGGTTTAATAACGTTGTATATATTTATAGGAGACATATATACTTTTTTTGAATCCCAGCCACTCGAGTCTATTTATTGGCAAGTGGTTACCCCGCCCGCGATCGCAGACAATGGTAGCACCCTATGGTATATCCCCTGATTCGCGCACAACATTTTGTCACAAATGATACTTGAACCAGCGATCTTTCCTAGAGAAAGCCATCTGGGTATAGCTAGAGCACTCCTCTTTTGGTTTTTATAGGAGGCCTATTACTATAATTTATAAATATACTTTAGTTATACTTGTAAGATGCATGAATGCATGTTACCTAACACTTAATTACACAAACCAGCGCCGTCCACATTCTTAATTACACTTACTATAAACCCTCCACTATAATTTTTTTGACAAGAACTTTAAAAGATAGACTGTCCAACTTTTTCTACAACAAGGTCTTCTAGTAGTCTTCTGAATGTAACAATGAACAAACTAAATTTGAAGGTCGTGGTGGATGCACATATTCAACAGGCTTCTCTTTGCGCCTCTACATAAGACAACACGTCTGCATCCCATGGTACAACAGCTGAAGCAGTTGATACTGCCGGAGATGTTCACGACCCGAGGTTAAATCGGGTAAATTGTAGTGTTAGAACTTGTGGGAAAAAACAAATAGAATATAAAGGTAGAGAAACTCATCTCTGTTGGCTCCCAACATACGAGTCTTGAAATCTTTTTTCATCAATAACTCTTCATGCATGCATGCATTTTTTCTCGAATTTCCTAGCTTGTATTTTTTTTCTAGCTTTTTCAAATGAGGCACGTAGCCTACCAATTATACAAGAGTCATGGATGATGAAAATTATCTCGTAATTAAAAATTTACTAGAGTCATGAACTCTAATAAAACTAATCAAATTTACTAAGCAAATATACTTGAAAGTTTCACCATATGAAAAGTCTAATAATAATAACTTCAAAAAATTAATTTCTATTCACTATATTCTAATTTTCCAACAATAAACACAAACGATTTCAACGCGACGATTCGATTTGGAGGCGATTAACACGATTAAATAACTGGAACCGAGAACACCGCCATTATCGCCGCTTAAG
This sequence comes from Bidens hawaiensis, assembly GCF_021521415.1. Classification (NCBI taxonomy): domain Eukaryota; kingdom Viridiplantae; phylum Streptophyta; class Magnoliopsida; order Asterales; family Asteraceae; genus Bidens; species Bidens hawaiensis. Next base: position 3,689 of record NW_027494171.1, on the reverse strand, counting down.
TGTTCAAGGAACCGCTCCGATTTTGAAACTCGATTTTGACGTTTCGTTTTACCAAACTGGCCGACACACAAAGCTTCAAACAGGGAATGGAAAATGGATTACCCAAGCCAATTAAAGCATAAGCCTAACACATAATTAATTTACCTACAACGTAATTCAAAAGTTAGGGCCTTAATATGTGGATGCCTAAATTTGTTGTAAGCATCATCATTTTTATTCCGGTGTAGGGGTGTCATCAATGAGTTGTAGTACTTTGTATCCTTTTGCGTGAAGTTTGAACAACTTTACCCACGATGAATAGGTTTATTTAGAATTTTGTTCTATCCAGAACATGTATTTTATTATGAATGCCGGTGACATATTAAACATCGTGTAAAGGATCCTGTCTCGGTCGTAGCCTAGCTTTTAGTTTATTGCGGGCCTTAGGTTACGATCGGCGCCAAGGTATTCAATCAAGGTTGTAGACGCCAAAGGTATTTTAGGCTTTGATACCATAAAATAATGTTTATGGTATTTATTCTTGAATTTTATTAATCAATAAACTCCTTATATGGTTGAAAAAACATAATCCTAAACATATATTAAAAGGTTAAAGAAATAAAGATTAACCTAATTCAAATTTAAATCAATATATAATTTTTTAATAATCTCTCTTAATAATAGGTTTCTTTTAATTCAAGATACCTTATTGTCAGTTTAATAACGTTGTATATATATTTATAGGAGACATATATACTTTTTTTGAATCCCAGCCACTCAAGTCTATTTATTGGCAAAAGGTCACTGCGCCTGCGATCGCAGACTATGGTAGTACCCTATGTTATAGCCCCTGTTTTGCGCACAACATTTTATCGCAAATGATACTCGAACCAGCGATCTTCCCTAAAGAAAGCCATCTGGATACACTCCTCTTTTGGTTTTGGTCATAGGAGGCCTATTATTATAATTTATAAATATACTTTAGTTATACTTGTAAGATGCATGAATGTATGTTACCTAACACTTAATTACACAAACCAGCACCGTCCACATTCTTAATTACACTTATTATAAACTCTCCACTAGATATCTTCGACTAATCACTTTCGCTGCTTATTCTTCTTTAATTCAAGTGGGGAATCCTCATTTTGTCTGCCATTAAACCTTGATTTCCCCATTTGCTTGTATCATTTTGTGGGAAAATTAATCAACCATGTAATGATTGAAAATAACGAAAGTGTTTAGTTCATTGTTGGAATAAAACGTTATTTTAAATGTTTTAGTGCCAATTTACAAGATTTAATTATCATCGTGGCCTAAGCATTTGAGTCTAAAAGATTGATTGTAGCAAGTTGTTTGATTTTGGTAGCCAACTAATATATAATGGATCTAGCAAATGTCAAAGTCTATTATGATTCTTTTTATTATTTATATTGACACGTATGTAATCACATATGCGAAGTATTTACGTTGAAAGAAAAAAAAAAGAATCTATCACAGAAAAAAAACAACCACCTGTTAGATGGAGCACATACGAGTAGTGGAGTACATCATCATCCCGGAGGAGGGGCGAGGTAGACGACTTGGTCAAGACCCGCTCTTTCCTGGTTGATTTTCTTAATATATATATTAAGTTTATTTTTAGTATACTTTTTCTAAAAAAGGATATTTTTGGGGCCGTTTTTACTACTTACTCTAGACCCACGGATTTCAGGAGTTCTTCAAGACGTGGTGGAGTAGACTTGGGGTATGTTTGGCAAAGAGCTTTTAGGAGCTTTAAGCTACAAGCTTTTAAGAAAAAGCTCAAATTTATTGAAAAACCTTGTTTGGTTAGAGTAGCTTGAAACTTTTAGATTAGGAGAAAAAACTTGAAGTTAAAAGCTCCAACTAGTAGCGTTTAGAAAAAACTACAAGCTTTTAGTGTATGTTGGCAAAACTATGCTGGTAGTTGTTAGCTGAAAGCTGGTGGCTGGTAGCTGGAAGCTATAGTTGGTAGCTGGTAGCTGTAGCCTTTTAGATTATTTAGGTGTTTGACATAGTAGCTAGAGCTTTAAATAAATGTATAAAATGACCAAAATGGATATAACTAAAAAAACATAATGCTAAATGTAATCACACACACCACACACACATATATATATATAAGTTCTGACAAATAAATAAAACATGGTCATTTTTCAATTAAATAAAATATAGTCACTAACAAACAGTCAAGACCATAATATACTACTATAACTCATTAATGTCGTGCATTCCATATCAAAGTAGCAATATTGTTGCGAACATGCTTCATCTCATTCGTTGTTCCTTCAAATAGACCATTCACGTTTGTTTTCATGGTTACTAATATCATCCAGTTCATCTCATGGTATGTAGTTTGGATGTTGCTCTATTGTAGTAAACAAGATATCTTCTTGACAATTACGTATATAGTTATGCAGTGCAAATGTAGCCATGATAACATCAATTTGTGTGTGCACGCTATACTTGGGCATTGTACCAAGTATCTTAATCGTTTCTTCAAAATTCCAAAGGACCTCTCAATAACTGCGTAAAGATGAATGTGAACGGTTGAAAGCTTCTTGCATATTATTTCGGGGGCTCTCTTTGAAATTGAGATTGATGATATCTTGTCTTTTGAATATGAACAAGGTATCCATTTTCTTCCTGGATATCCTTATCAACCAAAATAATATCTACCTGATAAAGGAGTAAAAACAAAAGGCGTTAGAAATTATTAAAGAGTAAATGAAACAATTCCAAATATATATGTAAACAGTTCCAAATATGACCTTCAGGTGGGTATGGGAAGTTGAATTTACTATTTTGGGTCGCGTTAATAAAAACACGTGTGTCATGTGTTGATCCCTCCCACCCGATTGATACGAATGTGAAACACATATTGAAATCACATTGTTGCCATTACGTTGAAAGTTGGCACCCCTTTCTACCAATATAAGGTAGTTGTTGACTCTCTGGATGCAGACCCCTATATGTGTACCGTCAATACATCCAATACAATCCTAAATATAATTTGAAATTAGTTAAGTAAAAAAGTACACAAGCATGATGGCATTATCAATTTAATACCTTAAAATGCGGCATGTATCTGTTGTCGTTCAGTATTTGAGGTGGTACAAATTGAAAAGTTGTATCTTTGGTCTTATAATGTCGCGTGCTAGACCTTGAAAACCTTATCTCTACCAGTTATTGCCTCTAAACTTCATGAAATGCTCTGCTAATACTCTCCCCAGAACGTTGAAAACGCTCCCAACATCTCTGTTAGATAAACCCAATGCCAATGTATACAGAAATATGCCCACCTCTCAAATGTTGACATTCTATCACTCGATTTCAATCCATAGTTTGATTCAAGCTCTCTACATAATTTCATAAACACGTTTGGATGCATTTCTGAATGCATTTACACATTGTATAGGATTTGCCATTTAAAAATTCCATTATACCAAGCCTGTCCCGTTTGTGATTATGTCATGCATGGTTCCTTGTATATATACTTATAAAAGTATGCAGCAACTAGATCACTTGTATAGGTTGAATCAACAAAAAGTTATAACAATGCAATTGTGTTTCTTCTTGCTTGTTTCATTATCCATAACAAACCTGGTAATAAATCAATATCAGCTTAACATATAAACACATAAATAGCTAAAAGATAAACTCATAAATAGACTAACATATAAAGACGT